>NC_088341.1:17385000-17390000 GCF_036884655.1 Musa acuminata AAA Group
ACAACTCAAACTTGAAGAATAGAAAGAGGAGAACTAGCAGTTTTGAGCTCTAAGAAACACAGAAAGATAGCAAGATTTCGAGTGTGTGTTCTGTGCTTTCAGTGCTGAATGGGTGGGGTATTTATAGGCCCCAACCCAGTTCAAATTTGGAGCTCAAAACGATCAAATCCCGGAATTCCGGGATCAGGCGGTTGCACCTCTTGACTGGAGAGGTTGCACCGCCTGGCAGAGCTCGAAGACTGAGCCCAGGCGGTGCCACCTCTTTCACTATTTCAGCTCACTTGGTTCTGCTCCAAACTTGGCCCAAACCAGTCCGAACTTAGGTCTAATTGGCCCCTACTTGGGTTATAGGATTAACACCTAATCCTAACCCTAATTAATGTGCTAACTATGATTTTAAAGACATTTTCTAAGCTATTACAAAGTCCGCAAGTCAAGACTTCTTCTGGCGAGCTTCCGGCAAACTTCCGGCGGTCTTCCGATGAACTCTCGGAAACCATTCTGCGGACTCCCGGCAAGCTCCTAGACTTCACGATTTGTTCTTAGCGAGTTCCAACGAGCTTCTTCGGCAAGCTCCGATCTTTCTCGGCGAGCTCCGCGAACTCCCAACGAACCTTCTGGCGAGCTTCCGAAAAACCCTTCGGCAAGCTCCCAACTCATTCTCGGCTAGTTCCGGTAGCATTCCCAACGAACCTTCGGACTTCCGTCGAACTCTCGAACTCGCAACAAATCCTTCGCGCTTGACTCCGACACTTTGTTTCGCTTTATGTCTTCATCGTTATCATAGTTAATCCTGCACAATTAAAACAAAACTTCGATCGAGACAATTAATCCTAAGCAATTAACCAAGTTGTCCGGCATGTCATTGGTCCCTCGACGCTTCGTCTTATTCTTCGGCGCATCGTCCTCTCCTGCGGCCTATTGCCCAATCGGCCAGTTGACTCCGCAACTCCGATATCCTTGGCACAATAACCGCTCTTCTTGGCTCGATGCCCGAGTCCACGGCCCGAAGCCTTCTATCGATACGTCGACCGATCCACCGGCCCGACGTCTAATCTTCTGACATGTTCCTCCGGTACAACATGATGTTCCTGCTTTAATTGTCTCATCCTGATCAAAGCATCCTGCGTCACTCAAAACGCATATTAAATCATAAACATATATCAAGTAGTTTCATCATCAAAATACGAGATTCAACAATCTCCCCCTTTTTGATGATGACAACCACTTGATGACGGAGTTAAACTTAACTCCCGGAGTTTAAACAAACTCCCCCTATCAATATGCCATATTGATAGAACCTTGAATTCAAACTGAATTCAAGTCATTGCAATACGTCAACATGAACATATGCATAAACTTATGCATAACATGTCATGTCATCAACATACTTTCATCAACATACTTCTCCCCCTTTGTCATCAACAAAAAGGAGAAGTATCATAATCAAGTGTTTGTGATATTGGTTTAACTTATTGCATGAAAAACATATTATCAAGTTTTATCATCATGCAGTTTTGAAGCCAAAAAATTTAGCAAATGTTACATCATGCTTAGAATATTCAGGCTATCAAGTTTCAGATATGCAAGTTCTACAGTATACAAGATAGCACTTTTAGAACATGCAAACTAGCAATTTAGAGATGTTCAAGAAAGCAACTCTTGCTTCTTGAGATATGCAAATTTGTCAAGTTTTGCTAGATGTGCAAGTTAGCATTTTTGCCTCTTGAGATAGGCAAGATAGCACATTTGCTTCTTTTGAGATAGCAACTTTTCGCTTCTCTTTAGACTACAAGCTAGCAATTTTTTTACGATATACAAGTTAGCAAAAACTTCGAAAGCAAATGCAAGATAACTTTCTTGTGTAGGCTCATGATTATTGCTTCCTATTGTAATGTGCAGGTTGCAAGTCTTGCTTCTTGAGATATTCAAGATGGTGATGTTCAAGAAGACAGCTTTTGCTTCTTGAAATAAGCAAGTTAGCAATCTTTGCTACTTAAGATAGGCAAGCTAGCAATCAAGTTTTTGCATCTTCTTGACTTGTGCAAGCTAGCTATCTCCCCCTTTGTCATTGTCAAAAAGAAAGGAAGAATACAGTTTTGTAGTTCTTTTTCCTTTTACAACGATTTCAAAATCATGACAAAGGATGAATAATCAAGTTATGAATGTCAAGACAATTTTTCATCATGAATATTTTATCATTGCATTATCATAAGTTGAAGTATTACATGCATAATATCATATCATCATTCATAATTACATTAATGTTTCAATATAGCAATTTCTTCTCAAAATGTGTAACTTAGCACTCATCATGATTTACATCATATGCAATACATCACATCATAATTAGAAAGCACAAGTATTGCATGCATAATTGCAAATCATAAATGTTTCATATCATGATGGTATCAATTTTGTCAAATTATATCCTACCATGCATGATCAATAACTCCTCATTTGTATTTCATGCATTATTTCATTTCATCTCATAAGGAATATCAAGAAAAGTTATTGGATGAGGAGATAAATATTTTATGAATACACGAAATTGTATAAAAATCATATCATAAGTGTTTCGTGTATTCATATTATCACATGAAGCATATTATCATTTTTGAGATTCATAACATGAATAACGTTATTACTATTTCATCAAAATCAATTTCGAGATTCACACAATATCATGAAATCATTAATCTCGATAAGATGGGAAAAGCATTTTCTTTTTAAGTGATTCTTTTAACACATCATAAAAAACTCATTCATAATTCAAGTGATTTACAAGATATCATAAATGAATTTATCACTTGTATTTCATCAAAATCGAGAACTCTAGAGATAGAAAATGATTGAAGCATTTAACATGATTGAAGCATGTTTCATATTTAAAGTGTATCTTATGTCGTAAATACGAATCAAGCATTTGACAAATCTGAAATCATCCTCAAAATTACATTCAATAAATTCATGTATGACAAGCATAGATTTATTGAAAGATCAATAAGATAGAGGATTACATTTCAAGTGTTCATCAATTGTAGCATTTCATCATATGGTAAGATATCAATGCGTAAAAGTGTGAAGCAAGATTTTGTTTGATATCTTGATACAGGGCATATAGCAATGATAGCAATCATATATTTCTTGGTGATGCAAGTACGGTCTAATCATAGCATCAGTGATAGCAACCATATCAACATCAGTAATAGCAACCATATCATTATCAGTAATAGCAACCATATCATTATCAGTAATAGCCACCATATCATTTCATATTTTTGCATTTACATTATTAAATTATTTAAAATATAATTTTTAAGAAAATTTAAAGAAAAAGAAAAATGCATCATGAAGAACATCATGTAATTTCGAAGTAAATTAAAGGCATTTTGATTACCTTAGCGTCGAAAGGCGTAAAGGCGTAGTTTGCCACCTCGCCTTTGTTGATTTTCTCCTCGTCTTCGGAGGAGCTCGATTCATCCCAGTTTTTGTTCTTCTTCTTGCGTTCAAAGCAAGTAGTTCCGTTCTTTTTACTTTTTAATTTTTGTTTCATTTGTAGTTTAAGTTCACCATCACTTGAGCTTATGCTCGAGTGGTCTTCAAATGTTCTATGTCCCAAATCCTTCCTGTTCTTTGGAAGGTGGTTCTCAAGTTCTTCACGTGCATTGCACGTCATTTCATATGTGATCAATGAACCAATTAGTTCTTCAAGTGGAAATTGGTTCAGGTTTTTCGATTCTTGAATAGCAGTTACTTTTGAATCCCAAGTTTTAGAAAGTGAGCGCAAAACTTTGTTAACGAGTTCAAAATCCGAAAAGCTTTTACCAAGTGATTTTAAACCATTGACGACATCCGTAAAACGGGTGTACATGTCAACAACGGTTTCGCTTGGTTTCATATGAAAAAGCTCGAAATCATGTAGTAAAATATTAACTTTCGAGTCTTTGACTCTACTAGTTCCCTCGTGCGTGATTTCAAGAGCACGCCAAATATCGAAAGCCGTTTCGCACAAAGAAACCCGATTGAACTCATTTTTGTCCAAAGCGCAAAATAAGGCATTCATAGCCTTTGCGTTTAAAGAAAAATACTTCTTTTCTAAATCCGACCATTCGTTCATCGGTTTAGAGGGTAGTTGAAAACCGTTTTCAACGATATTCCATAAATCCAGATTTAGAGAAATCAAGAAAACTCTCATTCGAGTTTTCCAATAAGTGTAGTCCAATCCGTTAAAGAACGGTGGACGAAAGATCGAAAAGCCCTCTTGAAGAGCCATTTCTCTCGGGTGTAAATCCGAAATGAGAAATACCCCGCTCTGATACCAATTGTTAGGATCGAGAGCACTAAGAGGGGGGGGGGGGGGTGAATTAGTGCAGCGGAAATCTTTCAGCGATTAAAAACGAAAGCTGCGTTCGTTCGATAAAAACTATTTTAATGCAAAAGCCAATTCTAAGATTACTTATGATTAAGTGCAGTTTATGTCTAAACACAGTTTGCATCTAAGCGCAATTTATGCAGTTTGCAGTTTGCGTCTAAATGCAGATTGCGTCTAAGCGCAGTTTGCATCTAAGCGCAGTTTGCGTCTAAGCTCAGATTGCGTTTAAGCGCAGTTTGCGTCTAAGCGCAGTTTACGTCTAAACTCAGATTGCGTCTAAGCGCAGTTTGCGTCTAAGCGCAGATTGCGTTTAAGCGCAGTTTGCGTCTGAGCGCAGTTTACGTCTAAGATCAGATTGCGTCTGAGCGTAGTGCAGTTTGCGTCTAAACGCAGTTTTACGTCTAAACACAGTTTTACATCTAAACGTAGTTTTACGTCTAAACGCAGTTTGCGTCTAAACGCAGTTTTACGTCTAAACGTAGTTTTACGTCTAAACGCAGTTTACGTCTAAACGCAGTTTTACGTCTAAACGTAGTTTTACGTTTAAAAGTAGTTTACGTCTAAAACACAATTTTACGTCTAAGCAGAATCAAGACGTAAACGTAAACTGCAAAGAAACTTGTTC